>NW_028254133.1:200000-217217 GCF_964263255.1 Lissotriton vulgaris
AGCCTACGGCCATACCACCCTGAAAGCACCTGATCTCGTCCGATCTCAGAAGTTAAGCAGGGTCGGGCCTGGTTAGTACCTGGATGGGAGACCGCCTGGGAATACCAGGTGCTGTAGGCTTTTTTTTTTCAGAGTGGTTTGCTTGCTTGTACTGAAGCGGAGCGAAGAAAGCTAAGAGGCCCAAAACCAGTGCTCCTAGAGCCTACGGCCATACCACCCTGAAAGCACCTGATCTCATCTGATCTCAGAAGTTAAACAGGGTCGGGCCTGGTTAGTACCTGGATGGGAGACCGCCTGGGAATACCAGGTGCTGTAGGCTTTTTTTTTTCAGAGTGGTTTGCTTGCTTGTACTGAAGCGGAGCGAAGAAAGCTAAGAGGCCCAAAACCAGTGCTCCTAGAGCCTACGGCCATACCACCCTGAAAGCACCTGATCTCGTCCGATCTCAGAAGTTAAGCAGGGTCGGGCCTGGTTAGTACCTGGATGGGAGACCGCCTGGGAATACCAGGTGCTGTAGGCTTTTTTTTTTCAGAGTGGTTTGCTTGCTTGTACTGAAGCGGAGCGAAGAAAGCTAAGAGGCCCAAAACCAGTGCTCCTAGAGCCTACGGCCATACCACCCTGAAAGCACCTGATCTCGTCCGATCTCAGAAGTTAAGCAGGGTCGGGCCTGGTTAGTACCTGGATGGGAGACCGCCTGGGAATACCAGGTGCTGTAGGCTTTTTTTTTTCAGAGTGGTTTGCTTGCTTGTACTGAAGCTGAGCGAAGAAAGCTAAGAGGCCCAAAACCAGTGCTCCTAGAGCCTACGGCCATACCACCCTGAAAGCACCTGATCTCGTCCGATCTCAGAAAGTAAGCAGGGTGGGGCCTGGTTAGTACCTGGATGGGAGACCGCCTGGGAATACCAGGTGCTGTAGGCTTTTTTTTTTCAGAGTGGTTTGCTTGCTTGTACTGAAGCTGAGCGAAGAAAGCTAAGAGGCCCAAAACCAGTGCTCCTAGAGCCTACGGCCATACCACCCTGAAAGCACCTGATCTCGTCCCGATCTCAGAAGTTAAGCAGGGTCGGGCCTGGTTAGTACCTGGATGGGAGACCGCCTGGGAATACCAGGTGCTGTAGGCTTTTTTTTTTCAGAGTGGTTTGCTTGCTTGTACTGAAGCGGAGCGAAGAAAGCTAAGAGGCCCAAAACCAGTGCTCCTAGAGCCTACGGCCATACCACCCTGAAAGCACCTGATCTCGTCCGATCTCAGAAGTTAAGCAGGGTCGGGCCTGGTTAGTACCTGGATGGGAGACCGCCTGGGAATACCAGGTGCTGTAGGCTTTTTTTTTTCAGAGTGGTTTGCTTGCTTGTACTGAAGCGGAGCGAAGAAAGCTAAGAGGCCCAAAACCAGTGCTCCTAGAGCCTACGGCCATACAACCCTGAAAGCACCTGATCTCGTCCGATCTCAGAAGTTAAGCAGGGTCGGGCCTGGTTAGTACCTGGATGGGAGACCGCCTGGGAATACCAGGTGCTGTAGGCTTTTTTTTTTCAGAGTGGTTTGCTTGCTTGTACTGAAGCTGAGCGAAGAAAGCTAAGAGGCCCAAAACCAGTGCTCCTAGAGCCTACGGCCATACCACCCTGAAAGCACCTGATATCGTCCGTCCGATCTCAGAAGTTAAGCAGGGTCGGGCCTGGTTAGTACCTGGATGGGAGACCGCCTGGGAATACCAGGTGCTGTAGGCTTTTTTTTTTCAGAGTGGTTTGCTTGCTTGTACTGAAGCTGAGCGAAGAAAGCTAAGAGGCCCAAAACCAGTGCTCCTAGAGCCTACGGCCATACCACCCTGAAAGCACCTGATCTCGTCCGATCTCAGAAGTTAAGCAGGGTCGGGCCTGGTTAGTACCTGGATGGGAGACCGCCTGGGAATACCAGGTGCTGTAGGCTTTTTTTTTTCAGAGTGGTTTGCTTGCTTGTACTGAAGCTGAGCGAAGAAAGCTAAGAGGCCCAAAACCAGTGCTCCTAGAGCCTACGGCCATACCACCCTGAAAGCACCTGATCTCGTCCGATCTCAGAAGTTAAGCAGGGTCGGGCCTGGTTAGTACCTGGATGGGAGACCGCCTGGGAATACCAGGTGCTGTAGGCTTTTTTTTTCAGAGTGGTTTGCTTGCTTGTACTGAAGCTGAGCGAAGAAAGCTAAGAGGCCCAAAACCAGTGCTCCTAGAGCCTACGGCCATACCACCCTGAAAGCACCTGATCTCGTCCGATCTCAGAAGTTAAGCAGGGTCGGGCCTGGTTAGTACCTGGATGGGAGACCGCCTGGGAATACCAGGTGCTGTAGGCTTTTTTTTTTTCAGAGTGGTTTGCTTGCTTGTACTGAAGCTGAGCGAAGAAAGCTAAGAGGCCCAAAACCAGTGCTCCTAGAGCCTACGGCCATACCACCCTGAAAGCACCTGATATCGTCCGTCCGATCTCAGAAGTTAAGCAGGGTCGGGCCTGGTTAGTACCTGGATGGGAGACCGCCTGGGAATACCAGGTGCTGTAGGCTTTTTTTTTTCAGAGTGGTTTGCTTGCTTGTACTGAAGCTGAGCGAAGAAAGCTAAGAGGCCCAAACCAGTGCTCCTAGAGCCTACGGCCATACCACCCTGAAAGCACCTGATCTCGTCCGATCTCAGAAGTTAAGCAGGGTCGGGCCTGGTTAGTACCTGGATGGGAGACCGCCTGGGAATACCAGGTGCTGTAGGCTTTTTTTTTTCAGAGTGGTTTGCTTGCTTGTACTGAAGCTGAGCGAAGAAAGCTAAGAGGCCCAAAACCAGTGCTCCTAGAGCCTACGGCCATACCACCCTGAAAGCACCTGATCTCGTCCGATCTCAGAAGTTAAGCAGGGTCGGGCCTGGTTAGTACCTGGATGGGAGACCGCCTGGGAATACCAGGTGCTGTAGGCTTTTTTTTTCAGAGTGGTTTGCTTGCTTGTACTGAAGCTGAGCGAAGAAAGCTAAGAGGCCCAAAACCAGTGCTCCTAGAGCCTACGGCCATACCACCCTGAAAGCACCTGATCTCGTCCGATCTCAGAAGTTAAGCAGGGTCGGGCCTGGTTAGTACCTGGATGGGAGACCGCCTGGGAATACCAGGTGCTGTAGGCTTTTTTTTTTCAGAGTGGTTTGCTTGCTTGTACTGAAGCTGAGCGAAGAAAGCTAAGAGGCCCAAAACCAGTGGTCCTAGAGCCTACGGCCATACCACCCTGAAAGCACCTGATCTCGTCCGATCTCAGAAGTTAAGCAGGGTCGGGCCTGGTTAGTACCTGGATGGGAGACTGCCTGGGAATACCAGGTGCTGTAGGCATTTTTTTTCAGAGTGGTTTGCTTGCTTGTACTGAAGCTGAGCGAAGAAAGCTAAGAGGCCCAAAACCAGTGCTCCTAGAGCCTACGGCCATACCACCCTGAAAGCACCTGATCTCGTCCGATCTCAGAAGTTAAGCAGGGTCGGGCCTGGTTAGTACCTGGATGGGAGACCGCCTGGGAATACCAGGTGCTGTAGGCTTTTTTTTTTCAGAGTGGTTTGCTTGCTTGTACTGAAGCTGAGCGAAGAAAGCTAAGAGGCCCAAAACCAGTGCTCCTAGAGCCTACGGCCATACCACCCTGAAAGCACCTGATCTCGTCCGATCTCAGAAGTTAAGCAGGGTCGGGCCTGGTTAGTACCTGGATGGGAGACCGCCTGGGAATACCAGGTGCTGTAGGCTTTTTTTTTCAGAGTGGTTTGCTTGCTTGTACTGAAGCTGAGCGAAGAAAGCTAAGAGGCCCAAAACCAGTGCTCCTAGAGCCTACGGCCATACCACCCTGAAAGCACCTGATCTCGTCCGATCTCAGAAGTTAAGCAGGGTCGGGCCTGGTTAGTACCTGGATGGGAGACCGCCTGGGAATACCAGGTGCTGTAGGCTTTTTTTTTTCAGAGTGGTTTGCTTGCTTGTACTGAAGCTGAGCGAAGAAAGCTAAGAGGCCCAAAACCAGTGCTCCTAGAGCCTACGGCCATACCACCCTGAAAGCACCTGATCTCGTCCGATCTCAGAAGTTAAGCAGGGTCGGGCCTGGTTAGTACCTGGATGGGAGACCGCCTGGGAATACCAGGTGCTGTAGGCTTTTTTTTTTCAGAGTGGTTTGCTTGCTTGTACTGAAGCTGAGCGAAGAAAGCTAAGAGGCCCAAAACCAGTGCTCCTAGAGCCTACGGCCATACCACCCTGAAAGCACCTGATCTCGTCCGATCTCAGAAGTTAAGCAGGGTCGGGCCTGGTTAGTACCTGGATGGGAGACCGCCTGGGAATACCAGGTGCTGTAGGCTTTTTTTTTTCAGAGTGGTTTGCTTGCTTGTACTGAAGCTGAGCGAAGAAAGCTAAGAGGCCCAAAACCAGTGCTCCTAGAGCCTACGGCCATACCACCCTGAAAGCACCTGATCTCGTCCGATCTCAGAAGTTAAGCAGTGTGAGAAGTTGGCCTGGTATATAATGCTCACTAGTTCTAGTGATCACTTTGTACCATGCCAAGCAACCCTTATGATGATGGTTGTAATTCAACCTTGTAGACCAGTTATCCTAGTGGTAACGTGGACAAAGCAGTCTTAGGCTAAACTCTGAAAGGCATGTGAAGCCAGCTGTTATACCACACACAACCCCCTTGAATACCAAATGAAAGGGACACCACACAGATATATATTGAAAATATATGTTGATTTATTAACTATTAAAATCCCCTGGACTCTTTATGAGCACAGAAGCACAAGCGTAAAATCACAAGACAGTTTAAAATACACAAAAGTTGCACAATATGGATGAGCCCTAGGGGCCACCTAAACCATATACTAAATAAGTGGTATAAGAGATACCAGGAGGAAAGTGAAGAGGCCTAGGGCCTTGGGAATCGCTGGAGCTATTCGAGACTGGAGTTAACTAAGTCGGGAAAGGCCCACGGGACTCGGGTGCAGTGTTCAAAGTGCACGCACTTCTCAATACAAAGTCTATGGTGCGTAAAAAGCACAAAGTTAGAAAGTTAGGAACCTTCCGAGTGACCTACGGAGCTGAAACTTAAAACACAGGCCCTTGGGATGTGTACCAGTGCAGGAGCACCGGCGGAGCTGAGTTACCTCACCCACAGGAAGCGGGTGCACAGGGTCGAAGATGTGTCGGGTTTCGTCACGCTGGTCGATGGTGCTTGGAGCTGGAGATGCTGCAGGCGGCTCGATGAGAAGAGTTCCGGTGGATCCAAGGGTGGATCTGAAGATGTGAAGACCTGAAAGCAGAGGGGACAGTGTTCAAAGTCACTAGCCAGTGACTGCCGTGGAACCAGAGTGGAACCAGGTGATGTCGGGTGCAAACAGGCGTTGTCGGGTAGCTTCTTTCTGCAGCCACGTGGATACCCGGGGTCGAGGACGTCCAGGAGTCGGTCACGAGCTGTCCCACGTAGGCTTCTCGCTGTTGGCGGTGTCGGCGACCTGATCGGAGCAAACAGGCCTTGGCAAATGCAAGCCACGCGGAAGTTGAAAGATGCTGTTCACTCGGACCAGCAAGGTCAGAGCGGGTGCTCCTTTTTACAGGAGCTTGGGTAGGTCTGGAGCAACCAGACCTGCTGTTTAAATCTTCGGGTTCGTCGCCAAGATGGCCGCTGGCCGCGTGGCTAGTGGCCGGGATGGCGCGTCGAGTGGCACAGTGCAAAAGGGCCCCACGCAGATCGTGGAGATGCTGGGGGGCTGATCTTCGGTGCAAGGGCTGCTCGGTGGTGGGGGTTCTCAGTCCCCAAAGCACAACGTCGAGGATGCCTCAGAAGCTGCGCAGTCAGCTTTACGAGTGTCTTCCAAGAGGTCCGGTCCCACGTCACTCGGTGCCTCCACGGGTCCCTTCTTTGCAGGGACTGTGGATCGGGCTCTGAGAGGTCTGGGAATCTGGTTCTTGTCGGGCTCTGGGCTCGGGCTCCGGCGGGAGGCGGCGGCAAAGCAGACGTCGAGTTGCTGGTTGGTACCTGTGTTCACAGGGTGGTCACTCCTTGGCCACAAGGGAGATTCTTCTTCAGTCTTCTGTGCAGCAGAATGTCGAAGTCCAGTCTTCTTCTTAGTTTAAGTTGATTTCGGGATGATCTGCTGTGCAATGGCACTGCTCCCCCTCTTATTCCAATCTAGGGGGTGGATCACCTACTAGGTCCCTCCTCTGGGAGGAACCAGGAAGGGGGGCGGTTACACCCCCTTTCCTTTGTCCAGCTCCGCGCCAGGACTGGGGCTGGAAGGCCCCAGAACCGGTTTGGGCTGGCCTATGCACGGGGACACCTTGTGTGCCCCGGGCATGTCTGATTCTTTTCAGCCCTGTCCTACCTAATACACAAAATCCTGTCTGGGGTGGTGCTCGCACCTCCCAAGGCAGGAAACCCTTTGTCCAGGCCACCATCTGCCGAGTTTCGGTCAGCAGCAGGAGGCCAGACTTGTGTCTGTGGTGGCAGCGTCCATTTTGTGGAGCTGAGGCTCTGTTTAACTTTAACCGGGGTTAAGGCTACACACATGTCGTGTCCCTCTAGAAGGGTGGAATGCTATCCCCGTCGCCAGAACTGGCGAGGGGATAGTATTCCAATTCGTATGACACCTTACTCGACATGTTTTGATAAAGCCAAACCAAAGATAGCATTTAACCGCGAGGATTATAATGCACTTAAGAGTATATGGTATGGCAATATCCCGGAACAGCTTAGGGAGTGGTTCCCGACAGCTGCAGACAGGCTCAGCTCATGCTAGAGCACCATCTCACATATTTCCAAGCACTCTGCCTCCAGGATTGATGAGGCCTTCCATAGGAGTGGCTGATAGGAACATATGTGTCCAGTTTAGGGTTAGGCACAGGCATACTGTACCTAAGTAAGAGGTGGTTACACCGACTTACCCCAGCTGAGTGTTCAGCCAGTTGTGTCAAAGATGGAGGCCAGGCCAGGGGTGGCACAATACGTGCTGCAGCCCCTGGTAGGCCTTGGATACACCTATGCCCTGGGCACCTAGGGTGCACTATTACAGGGGCTCATAAGGTGAACCAGTTCCAATTCGTAATGCACCTAGAGTGCATTGGCATCAATTTAGAGAGAGAACAGCAGGCTGTGGGTCTGATTAGCAGGCCCACAGCCACATTAAGTCAGAAACCAGTGAAGCAAAAAGCAAAAATTTGGGGTGACCATAGGATAGCAGACCCTACTCTCCTACATAACCCCCCCCCAAACGCAGGGACATTAGACTAACCTTGACCAGTTGTGTCTTCATGTTCTAAGTGGAAGTACCTGGAGAGACCATCTGCGTTGCCATGGTCAGTCCCTGGGCGGTGCTCCACTGTAAAGTCCATCCCCTGTAGGGAAATGGACCACCTGAGTAGTTTGGGGTTTTCACCCTTCATCTGATTAAGCCATAGGAGGGGCTTATGGTCGGTCTGAATCTTGAAGTGAGTGCCAAATAAGTATGGTCTCAACTTCTTCAGGGCCCACACCACAGCAAAGGCCTCCCTCTCTATAGCTGACCAACGTTTCTCTCTGGGGGTCAGCCTTCTGCTAATGAAAGCAATGGGCTGGTCCTGGCCATCTACATTAAGCTGTGAAAGCACTGCTCCCACTCCCAACTCAGAAGCATCTGTTTGGACAATGAACTCTCTTGAGTAGTCAGGACTCTTCAGGATAGGTGCAGAGCACATGGCCTTCTTCAGGTCATCAAATGCCTTTTGACAGAGTTCTGTCCACTGAACCTTTTTGGGCATCTTCTTGGATGTCAGATCATTAAGAGGAGTCACAATGGACCCATAGTTCTTAACAAACTTCCTGTAGTACCCAGTCAGGCCCAAGAAAGCTCTGACCTGAGTCTGGGTAGTTGGAGGGGACCAGTCCTTGATGGTCTGGATCTTACTCTCCAGTGGTTGAACTTGGCCTCCACCTACAAGGTGGCCCAGGTATACAACCTTGCTCTGCCCTATCTGGCACTTTGTTGCCTTGATAGTGAGGCCTGCCTTCTGCAGAGCCTCAAGCACTTCCTTCAGGTGGATCAGGTGATCCTCCCAGGTGGAGCTAAAGACAGCAATATCGTCCAGATAAGCTGCACAAAAGTCATCCAACCCAGTGAGGACTTGGTTCACCAACCTTTGGAAGGTGGCAGGTGCATTTTTCAAACCAAAGGGCATCACCACAAACTGATAATGCCCACTAGGGGTAGAAAATGCTGTCTTGGCTTTAGACTCCTCAGCTAACCTGATTTGCCAGTAGCCAGCTGTCAAGTCAAATGTGCTCAAATATTTGGCAGAAGCCAACTTGTCAATGAGCTCATCTGCCCTTGGAATAGGGTGTGCATCTGTCCTGGTGACAGCATTGAGTCCTCTGTAATCCACACAGAACCTCATCTCTCTCTTGCCATCTTTGGTGTGAGGTTTGGGGACCAGAACCACTGGGCTAGCCCAGGGGCTCTCTGAAGGCTCAATGACACCTAATTCCAGCATCTTTTGCACCTCAGTCTTTATACAGTCCCTGACGTGGTCAGGTTGCCTGTAAATTTTGCTCTTTACAGGAAGACTGTCACCAGTGTCCACCACATGTGTACACCAGTTAGTCTGACTGGGTGTCAATGAGAACATATGCCTGTATGCCTGTAGAACTTGTCTGCAGTCATGTTGCTGATGTTCAGTGAGGCTGCCACCTAAGGCCACACCATCAACTGAGCCATCCTCAGGGTTCTGAGTGAGCAGGTCTGGGAGAGGGTCACTCTCTTCCTCCTGTCCCTCATCTGTAGCCATGAGCAAGCCCATGTCTGCCCTGCTGACATATGCCTTCAATCTGTTCACATGGAGCACCCTGTGGGGGCTCCTGGGAGTTCCTAGGTCCACCAAGTAGGTAACCTCTCCCTTCTTTTCCAGAATTGTATGGGGTCCAGACCATTTGTCTTGGAGTGCTGCTGGGGCCACTGGCTCCAACACCCATACCTTCTGTCCAGGCTGAAATTCAACAAGGACAGCCTTTTGGTCATGCCAAGCTTTTTGTAATTCTTGGCTAGCCTCAAGGTTTTTGGATGCCTTTTCCATGTACTCTGCCATCCTGGAGCGGAGACCAAGTACATAGTCCACTATGTCCTGTTTAGGCTTTTTGAGAGGTAACTCCCATCCTTCCTTCACAAGACACAGGGGTCCTCTTACAGGGTGCCCAAACAACAATTCAAAGGGGCTGAAGCCAACCCCCTTTTGAGGGACCTCTCTGTAAGCGAACAAAAGGCAGGGCAGAAGGATGTCCCATCTTCGCCTGAGCTTTTCAGGTAATCCTTTAATCATGCCCTTTAGGGTCTTGTTAAATCTCTCAACAAGCCCATTGCATTGTGGGTGATAAGGAGTGGTGAACTTGTAGTTTACACCACATTCCTTCCACATAGCTGTCAAATATCCAGACATGAAGTTGGTACCTCTATCTGATATTACCTCCTTAGGAAACCCCACTCTGGAGAAAACTCCAAGTAAGGCCCTGGCCACAACAGGAGCTGTTGTGGTCCTAAGGGGAATTGCCTCTGGGTACCTGGTGGCATGATCCACTACCACCAGTATGAATCTGTGCCCAGATGCTGTAGGGGGATCCATTGGACCAACAATATCAATCCCCACTCTCTCAAAGGGAACCCCCACCACAGGTAGTGGTATCAGGGGGGCCTTTGTTGTTCCACCTGCTTTACCACTGGCTTGGCAGGTTTCACAGGAGCGACAAAACTCCTTGGTGTCTTCAGACATGTGAGGCCAGTGAAAGTGAGGGACAAGCCTGTCCCAAGTCTTGTTCTGGCCTAGGTGTCCTGCTAAAGGAATATCATGGGCCAAGGTGAGTAGGAAGCCCCTAAATTGCAGAGGTATAACCAACCTCCTGGTAGCACCAGGCTTGGGGTCTCTAGCCTCTGAATAAAGGAGTCCATCGTCCCAATATACTTTATGGGCACCTTGAGCATTCCCAGCAGCCTCAGCAGCAGCCTGCTGTCTGAGGGGTTCAAGAGAAGGACAGGTTAACTGAGCCTGCCCCAAGTCTGCCCTAGAAGGTCCCCCTGTCCCCAGAAACTCAACCTGATCAGGTTCAAGTTCTTCAGGGACAGTTCCTTCAGGGGTCTCTAGATCAGTTTCCTGTGAAGCCTGATCCTCACTTGTAGGCAGTTGGGAAGGCACAGCCTTAACCCTCCTGTTCTTCTTCTTGGGAGGTACTTGGTCCATTGTTCCAGGATCCAAGACCTGAGGTTCAGAGAGGCACTTTTTGGCCTGTGACCTGGTCACAGCAAGGACATGTGATGATATCCCTAACATCTCTGCATGAGTCCTGTACTCAACTTCTGACCATAGAGAGTTCTCCAGGTCATTGCCCAACAAACATTCTACTGGGAGATCAGCACTAACCACAACTTTCTTTAGGCCAGTTACCCCTCCCCAGGAAAAGTTAACAAGTGCCACACTATGTGTAGTAGTGACATTGCTGGCATTGGTCACCAGGTAATCATCGCCTGGCATGTATTGTCCAGGGTCCACAAAGTTAGGTGTCACCATAGTGACACTGGCACATGTGTCCCTGTAAGCTTGAGCCACTTTGTTGTTAATCAAAGGTGTCTGTCTGTATTTGCCCAGGTTACTGGGACTTATGTCAGGGGTCAAATCTATGTCCCCTTCACAAACCAGAACAGCCTGTGTAAGGGTTCTGACTAGGTCAGAATCTCCTTCAGTTCCCAAAGTGATTCCCACTAAACCCTTGGCTTGAGGACCAACACTGCTAACTGTACTAGTGGGTGCAGGTGCCTTAGGGGCTGCAGTGTTGGGGGCTCCACCCTTTTTACACTCACTTGTCCAGTGAGAGGTGTTCTTACAAGTTTTACACCAGGGTTTCTTCTGACCTTCTTTCTTCTTCTTCTTGGAAGTTTGGGACCCACCCTCTGTCTCAGTTTGGGGCCCTGTTGAAGACTTCTGGTCTTTAGCTTTCTGCTCCCCACCCTTCTGGTCTGTTTTC
Organism: Lissotriton vulgaris; assembly: GCF_964263255.1. NCBI lineage: Eukaryota > Metazoa > Chordata > Amphibia > Caudata > Salamandridae > Lissotriton > Lissotriton vulgaris. Next base: position 210,976 of record NW_028254133.1, read on the forward strand.
TTCTGGTCACCACCCTGGTTCTGGTTCTGGTTCTTTTGCTTAACTCTGGTTCTTACCCATTTATCTGCCCTCTTTCCCAATTCTTGGGGAGAGGTCAAATCTGAGTCAACCAAATGTTGATGCAACTGCTGGTTCTGACAATTATTTAAAATTTGTTCTCTCATCAGCAAATTGTACAATCCTTCATAGTCTGTAACCTTGCTTCCCAGCAACCATCCCTCCAGAGCCTTAGTGGCACACTCAACAAATTCAGACCAGTCCTGAGTCTGTGTCTTCTGGGTATCTCTGAACATTAACCTGTACTGTTCAGTGGTTAAGCCTAACCCATCAATCAGAGCACTCTTCAGGACCAGGTAGTTTCTAGAATCCCCATCACTAACTGTGAGGAGTCTGTCTCGGCCTCTACCTTCAAAGGAGAGCCACAAGATTGCTGCCCACTGCTCCTGAGGGATCTGCTGTACTCTGCAGGCTCTCTCCATTGCAGTAATCCATTTATGGATGTCATCCCCAGCTTTGTAGGGGGGCACAATCTTACTCAGGTTTCTATTATCAAAAGACCTGTCTTTATCCTTGTGGATATTGCTGCCACCAGTGGGTTCTATTACCCCACTCTCTCTAGGCTGTCTTGCTCTAGCAAGTTTCTCCTTAGCCAGGGCAACCTCTAACTCTTGCCTCTGGATCCTAAGCTCAGCCTCTCTCATCTTGGCCTCATGTTCCCTTCTCTGAGGGCTAGTCATCTCCTTTCTGGAGTGACCATGAGAGCCTCTAGAGACATGGGAGGTGTTGGATTCACCTGAGTGATGCCTTCTCCTCCTATGGCCCTGGTTAAGTCCACCTGGGGGTCTGAATGGGTTGTTACCTGATTCATTCCCAAGTTGACTTAAGTTAGCCTGGTTCAGTCTACTGACCAGCACCTGACTATCTCTGTCATCATCTGACTCACTGCTTTCCACCTCCTCCTCCTCTTCTTCTTCTTCCTCTTCATCTACCTGAGGAGCTCCAGTGGTGGAGGCTTCCTCATCTACTAGGATGATAGGGGTAGGGGTGTCTACAGTGTCATCCTCTGAAGGATGGCCTCCTTCAGCATTCCCTGTGGGGTTTGCTTTAGAGGTCTTTAGAGCCTCAGACTGATCCAAGAGCTCTCTTAGGTGGTCTGTAGTAGGGGTAGGCCCTGTCTTCAGACCCCTTAAGACACAAAGCTGTCTTAATTCCTTAAAAGGAAAAATAGCAAACTGGGATGGTGCCCTTGGAGGGTCACTCTCAACAGGAGTAAGTCCACTGGACCCCTCTGTTCCAGACATTGCTCTAGTGTGGGTGGATGTGTTGCAATCTACCTACACTGGTGTTTACCTACTAAACCTATCTAGTAGTTGTAGCTAGGGTGTGCTACTCCCTTTGCTCTACAACAACTAAGTTCAGTAGAACTTAAGTATACTAGTCTTGTTTTATATGTACCTAGCAGGTACCTGTATGATCTTTCAAATGATAATCTCAAAGATTGTAATGGTAAAACAACAGCAAGCTCAGATCCCAATCCGCTGCTCACCAATGTGAGAAGTTGGCCTGGTATATAATGCTCACTAGTTCTAGTGATCACTTTGTACCATGCCAAGCAACCCTTATGATGATGGTTGTAATTCAACCTTGTAGACCAGTTATCCTAGTGGTAACGTGGACAAAGCAGTCTTAGGCTAAACTCTGAAAGGCATGTGAAGCCAGCTGTTATACCACACACAACCCCCTTGAATACCAAATGAAAGGGACACCACACAGATATATATTGAAAATATATGTTGATTTATTAACTATTAAAATCCCCTGGACTCTTTATGAGCACAGAAGCACAAGCGTAAAATCACAAGACAGTTTAAAATACACAAAAGTTGCACAATATGGATGAGCCCTAGGGGCCACCTAAACCATATACTAAATAAGTGGTATAAGAGATACCAGGAGGAAAGTGAAGAGGCCTAGGGCCTTGGGAATCGCTGGAGCTATTCGAGACTGGAGTTAACTAAGTCGGGAAAGGCCCACGGGACTCGGGTGCAGTGTTCAAAGTGCACGCACTTCTCAATACAAAGTCTATGGTGCGTAAAAAGCACAAAGTTAGAAAGTTAGGAACCTTCCGAGTGACCTACGGAGCTGAAACTTAAAACACAGGCCCTTGGGATGTGTACCAGTGCAGGAGCACCGGCGGAGCTGAGTTACCTCACCCACAGGAAGCGGGTGCACAGGGTCGAAGATGTGTCGGGTTTCGTCACGCTGGTCGATGGTGCTTGGAGCTGGAGATGCTGCAGGCGGCTCGATGAGAAGAGTTCCGGTGGATCCAAGGGTGGATCTGAAGATGTGAAGACCTGAAAGCAGAGGGGACAGTGTTCAAAGTCACTAGCCAGTGACTGCCGTGGAACCAGAGTGGAACCAGGTGATGTCGGGTGCAAACAGGCGTTGTCGGGTAGCTTCTTTCTGCAGCCACGTGGATACCCGGGGTCGAGGACGTCCAGGAGTCGGTCACGAGCTGTCCCACGTAGGCTTCTCGCTGTTGGCGGTGTCGGCGACCTGATCGGAGCAAACAGGCCTTGGCAAATGCAAGCCACGCGGAAGTTGAAAGATGCTGTTCACTCGGACCAGCAAGGTCAGAGCGGGTGCTCCTTTTTACAGGAGCTTGGGTAGGTCTGGAGCAACCAGACCTGCTGTTTAAATCTTCGGGTTCGTCGCCAAGATGGCCGCTGGCCGCGTGGCTAGTGGCCGGGATGGCGCGTCGAGTGGCACAGTGCAAAAGGGCCCCACGCAGATCGTGGAGATGCTGGGGGGCTGATCTTCGGTGCAAGGGCTGCTCGGTGGTGGGGGTTCTCAGTCCCCAAAGCACAACGTCGAGGATGCCTCAGAAGCTGCGCAGTCAGCTTTACGAGTGTCTTCCAAGAGGTCCGGTCCCACGTCACTCGGTGCCTCCACGGGTCCCTTCTTTGCAGGGACTGTGGATCGGGCTCTGAGAGGTCTGGGAATCTGGTTCTTGTCGGGCTCTGGGCTCGGGCTCCGGCGGGAGGCGGCGGCAAAGCAGACGTCGAGTTGCTGGTTGGTACCTGTGTTCACAGGGTGGTCACTCCTTGGCCACAAGGGAGATTCTTCTTCAGTCTTCTGTGCAGCAGAATGTCGAAGTCCAGTCTTCTTCTTAGTTTAAGTTGATTTCGGGATGATCTGCTGTGCAATGGCACTGCTCCCCCTCTTATTCCAATCTAGGGGGTGGATCACCTACTAGGTCCCTCCTCTGGGAGGAACCAGGAAGGGGGGCGGTTACACCCCCTTTCCTTTGTCCAGCTCCGCGCCAGGACTGGGGCTGGAAGGCCCCAGAACCGGTTTGGGCTGGCCTATGCACGGGGACACCTTGTGTGCCCCGGGCATGTCTGATTCTTTTCAGCCCTGTCCTACCTAATACACAAAATCCTGTCTGGGGTGGTGCTCGCACCTCCCAAGGCAGGAAACCCTTTGTCCAGGCCACCATCTGCCGAGTTTCGGTCAGCAGCAGGAGGCCAGACTTGTGTCTGTGGTGGCAGCGTCCATTTTGTGGAGCTGAGGCTCTGTTTAACTTTAACCGGGGTTAAGGCTACACACATGTCGTGTCCCTCTAGAAGGGTGGAATGCTATCCCCGTCGCCAGAACTGGCGAGGGGATAGTATTCCAATTCGTATGACACCTTACTCGACATGTTTTGATAAAGCCAAACCAAAGATAGCATTTAACCGCGAGGATTATAATGCACTTAAGAGTATATGGTATGGCAATATCCCGGAACAGCTTAGGGAGTGGTTCCCGACAGCTGCAGACAGGCTCAGCTCATGCTAGAGCACCATCTCACATATTTCCAAGCACTCTGCCTCCAGGATTGATGAGGCCTTCCATAGGAGTGGCTGATAGGAACATATGTGTCCAGTTTAGGGTTAGGCACAGGCATACTGTACCTAAGTAAGAGGTGGTTACACCGACTTACCCCAGCTGAGTGTTCAGCCAGTTGTGTCAAAGATGGAGGCCAGGCCAGGGGTGGCACAATACGTGCTGCAGCCCCTGGTAGGCCTTGGATACACCTATGCCCTGGGCACCTAGGGTGCACTATTACAGGGGCTCATAAGGTGAACCAGTTCCAATTCGTAATGCACCTAGAGTGCATTGGCATCAATTTAGAGAGAGAACAGCAGGCTGTGGGTCTGATTAGCAGGCCCACAGCCACATTAAGTCAGAAACCAGTGAAGCAAAAAGCAAAAATTTGGGGTGACCATAGGATAGCAGACCCTACTCTCCTACAAGCAGGGTCGGGCCTGGTTAGTACCTGGATGGGAGACCGCCTGGGAATACCAGGTGCTGTAGGCTTTTTTTTTTCAGAGTGGTTTGCTTGCTTGTACTGAAGCTGAGCGAAGAAAGCTAAGAGGCCCAAAACCAGTGCTCCTAGAGCCTACGGCCATACCACCCTGAAAGCACCTGATCTCGTCCGATCTCAGAAGTTAAGCAGGGTCGGGCCTGGTTAGTACCTGGATGGGAGACCGCCTGGGAATACCAGGTGCTGTAGGCTTTTTTTTTTCAGAGTGGTTTGCTTGCTTGTACTGAAGCTGAGCGAAGAAAGCTAAGAGGCCCAAAACCAGTGCTCCTAGAGCCTACGGCCATACCACCCTGAAAGCACCTGATCTCGTCCGATCTCAGAAGTTAAGCAGGGTCGGGCCTGGTTAGTACCTGGATGGGAGACCGCCTGGGAATACCAGGTGCTGTAGGCTTTTTTTTTTCAGAGTGGTTTGCTTGCTTGTACTGAAGCTGAGCGAAGAAAGCTAAGAGGCCCAAAACCAGTGCTCCCAGAGCCTACGGCCATACCACCCTGAAAGCACCTGATCTCGTCCGATCTCAGAAGTTAAGCAGGGTCGGGCCTGGTTAGTACCTGGATGGGAGACCGCCTGGGAATACCAGGTGCTGTAGGCTTTTTTTTTTCAGAGTGGTTTGCTTGCTTGTACTGAAGCTGAGCGAAGAAAGCTAAGAGGCCCAAAACCAGTGCTCCCAGAGCCTACGGCCATACCACCCTGAAAGCACCTGATCTCGTCCGATCTCAGAAGTTAAGCAGGGTCGGGCCTGGTTAGTACCTGGATGGGAGACCGCCTGGGAATACCAGGTGCTGTAGGCTTTTTTTTTTCAGAGTGGTTTGCTTGCTTGTACTGAAGCTGAGCGAAGAAAGCTAAGAGGCCCAAAACCAGTGCTCCCAGAGCCTACGGCCATACCACCCTGAAAGCACCTGATCTCGTCCGATCTCAGAAGTTAAGCAGGGTCGGGCCTGGTTAGTACCTGGATGGGAGACCGCCTGGGAATACCAGGTGCTGTAGGCTTTTTTTTTTCAGAGTGGTTTGCTTGCTTGTACTGAAGCTGAGCGAAGAAAGCTAAGAGGCCCAAAACCAGTGCTCCTAGAGCCTACGGCCATACCACCCTGAAAGCACCTGATCTTGTCCGATCTCAGAAGTTAAGCAGGGTCGGGCCTGGTTAGTACCTGGATGGGAGACCGCCTGGGAATACCAGGTGCTGTAGGCTTTTTTTTTTCAGAGTGGTTTGCTTGCTTGTACTGAAGCTGAGCGAAGAAAGCTAAGAGGCCCAAAACCAGTGCTCCTAGAGCCTACGGCCATACCACCCTGAAAGCACCTGATCTCGTCCGATCTCAGAAGTTAAGCAGGGTCGGGCCTGGTTAGTACCTGGATGGGAGACCGCCTGGGAATACCAGGTGCTGTAGGCTTTTTTTTTTCAGAGTGGTTTGCTTGCTTGTACTGAAGCTGAGCGAAGAAAGCTAAGAGGCCCAAAACCAGTGGTCCTAGAGCCTACGGCCATACCACCCTGAAAGCACCTGATCTCGTCCGATCTCAGAAGTTAAGCAGGGTCGGGCCTGGTTAGTACCTGGATGGGAGACCGCCTGGGAATACCAGGTGCTGTAGGCTTTTTTTTTTCAGAGTGGTTTGCTTGCTTGTACTGAAGCTGAGCGAAGAAAGCTAAGAGGCCCAAAACCAGTGCTCCTAGAGCCTACGGCCATACCACCCTGAAAGCACCCGATCTCAGAAGTTAAGCAGGGTCGGGCCTGGTTAGTACCTGGATGGGAGACCGCCTGGGAATACCAGGTGCTGTAGGCTTTTTTTTTTCAGAGTGGTTTGCTTGCTTGTACTGAAGCTGAGCGAAGAAAGCTAAGAGGCCCAAAACCAGTGCTCCTAGAGCCTACGGCCATACCACCC
>NW_028254134.1:0-19976 GCF_964263255.1 Lissotriton vulgaris
TGCAGGAGGTCGTTCTCCCAGTACACATAATGTGTTTTGGCCTGAACACCATTGGCCTGGTCTGCAGCCTGCTGCCGCATACCCACGAGAGAAGGGCATTCTTTCTGCTCCTTGCAGAATTCCTCCCTGGAGGGTCCTCCTTCTTGCTGCCAATGGGTCAGCTCAGGCAGGTCCCCCAGTTCGGCAATCTGTTCCCCTGTAGGCTCCAGGGCATCCCCCTCAGGGTCTGCTTCCTCCTGGACCGTGGGAACTTCAGGGGCCGGTTTCCCGCGCCCCCTGCGCCTTCTCCCTAAGGCCGGTTCCTGGGCCTCTCCTTCAGGCCCCAGGACCTCTTGATCACCCCTACTGGCTGCCATTGACCGGGTGGTCACGCACGCCCAGTCAGCAGACCCACCATCCGCAGGTGAGTCGTCTTCTCCACCTTTTCCCAAGGGGAGTGCTCCAAGTCATTCCCTAGCAAACAGTCAACAGGCATGGTTTTCCTCACAAAGACCTGCAGAGTACCAGAGACCCCCCCCACTCGAAGGGAACTTGAGCCATCGGACACTGACTCTCTGAATTATCAGCATTGATAACCCTACAGTAGGCATGGGGTACAACCTGCTCTTGAGACACCAGGTGCTGCCTCACTGCAGTCACACTGGCTCCTGTGTCTCTAAGAGCCTCAGCTTCCTTACCATTGATGATCACCACCTGCCCATATTTCTTAGTGTTAGAGGGCAGGTAGTTTGTAGGGATCATCTCACTGTCTCCTAGTGAGACTAGGGTCATGTGAACGGGATCTCCACCCCCCGGGACCATCACTTCTTCTCCTAAGTGAACACTAGTCACTTGACAGGGCGGAGCACCAGTGGGTGCGGGTTTTCCAAACAGGCGACACTTGGGGTCACTGGATATGTGCCCCGGCTCACCACATTTGAAACAGTTGAAGGGCCCCTTTGGAACAGGTTTACCTGTCGGGGCCCCATTCTGCTTTGGGGTGGGGGAGGCTGAGAACCTTTCTGCTGGTCCCCTTGGGATTACTTTGGGGCCTTTTTGGAACCCTTTCTGTTTTCCCTTGTCCCCCCCACTCTTCTGCTGGGGACCCTGCCCACTCTTGGCGGAGTCTCCCACTGGACCCTTGTGGACCCTGGTGCTGAGCCAGCGGTCCGCCTCCTCAGCAAGCTTCCTCGGGTTGGACAGCTTGCTATCGATCAGGTGTTGGCGTAACTCAGGAAAACAGTGATCAGACAAGTGCTCCCATGCAATTAAATCAAAGAGACCTTGAAAATCATTCACTTTGCTACCCTTCACCCAACCATCCAGTGCTCTGCAAAAATAAGTCACATACTCCACATACGTATTCCCAGGCCGCTTAGTACATCCCCTAAACTTCTGTCTATACATTTCAGGGGTAAGCCCGTACCTGTTCATTAAAGCTTCTTTCATGTGGGACCTCTGGTTTTCAACGGGCAAATCTAGCAGGGTGTCTCGCCCTTCGCTAAGGAACCTTCCCCACAACCCCCGCTCCCCAATCCTTGTCAGGGACCCGGTGGGAGGACATGGCTACCTCGTATGCCCTAAACCACTGTCCTATGTCATCCCCCTTAAAGAACTCTTTAACTACATCTTTGGGTATGTGCACTCTTGACTCTACCTGCACCAGTGTTGTGCTGCCACCAGAGGGAGGATGATCCAAGTTTCTCTCCTTTAGACTCATCTCCCTCATCTTCAATTCGTAATCCATTTGGTGCTTTTGCTCTTCCAGCGCCATTCTTTTGGTTTCAAGCTCCAGTTGGATTTTTAATTCTGCCAGCTTCCTTTCATGATCCCTCGTTTCTTTCCTGTCTGCCAGCTCCTCTGGCGACAGGCCTTTACCAAAGCTGTGCACGCTGTCTTGCCTTTCGAGATTCACTAGATCCACAGGTGCATTCTGCTCCTCAGTTGCATCTTGCTCCGCGAGGGCATCTTGATCCTCCGGGGCCTTTCTGGACTCTATCCAGGCTTTCAGGGCCTTGTAGAGCTCTGGCTTGTTCTTGCAACCGGCGTGCGGAACCTTGAGTTTCTTACAGAAAAACTTTAGTTCATTCTTTGAGTATTTGTCCAGCTTTGCGGCGTCCCACTCCACCTCCAACATCTCAGAGGTCGTGGACTCCGCCTCCATCCAGGCTCTTCGTGCCCGGCATGGTTTCTTCGCTAGGGATCTTCTCTCGGCAAAATTACAACAAAACCTGTGGCCAAGTAACTGGACTGAAATCACTGTGCAATGGTCAGAAGTTAAGGTATAGACACTGCAAATGTAAATTCGAAAATCCTCACCGCTGCGTCCAATGTAGGAAGGGGGAGGCTCTAGTTGGCGCAGTGTAGCACTAGCGACAAGCAGGGACTCTCTCTTCCTCGTCAGGGCTGAGGGTTACCTTCCAGACAACCTCTGCTTACCCTCTAGGTAGTGTGGCTTAAGCAGTCTTAGGCTAATCTTTGGGGCACATAGGGTTAAACATTTGCAATATCACACCATCACAACCAACCCACCACACAATGACACCAAACTGTATTTGTAAAAATATATGTCTTTATATAAATTTCAAGCAGGCTTGTAAATACAGTTGTCAAACTTTCAATAGCGGTTCCAGTTTACTTAAGTTCAGGTTGCCACAGTTATCTCTTAGCAATAAGCAATCTTTCGGGCCGTCTGCCCAGGTTCAACAAGGTTCAGTGTCTCGTAGCACCTCAGTGCGCTCTCTGCGTGGGCCTCGAGGGCCAGGAGCCGTGCGAGCCTCGGTTTCAGAGGCGGTTCGCGTTTGGGAGCAGATGGCGCGGTGCGAGCTCGAGTTGCAGGACGCTCGCACCGTGAGGATACCACACAGTACCTTTCAAATTCTTGTGGAGCGGGCGGCTTCCAGGGGAGCTGTCCCACGTCGCGTTGCTTTTCCGGGGTCGCTGTTCGCTGCGGCTCTCAGCCGGGCAGGTCACGGGTCATCCGGGGCGGCGGTGCTCTGTGGCGGCAGGGTCCTTTCCTCGTCGTTCGCTCCGACCCTGGAGGCGGCGGCTGTGTGGTGGCGGCACGTGGCAGTACGGTCCCCAAGTGCAGGACGTACCCAGCCAAAGTACCGGTTGCAGCTGTGCGCTCACAGCTGAGTTGTCGGGCAGACTACCGATCAGAGGGGGGTTATCACAGGACGGCTGTCCGTCTTCGCAGGTGGATTGACGGCTCGAAGCGCGGTCAATTCGGGAGCTTGGACCGGACGGGTCCTCCTTCACTTTGCTCTCGGGCTCCCGGTGCAGTTGCGGTCACGGTGCTCGGGCCAGCGGCGGCTGGACCTCACGTTGCTCTCGCTGTTGCTTTGGGCCCCGGTCACGGTGCTCGGGGGGATGTCGATGCCTTGGTTACGGGGAGCGTGGCAGGCTTGCCCAGCGCTCCAAGACCCCTCTGTCAGTACTGCAGCGATAAGCAGCACACACAGTCGCTTTCTTCAGGATGTGGCGCCCACTGGTCCTGGGGCGCTGGTCAGGGGGCAAGTTCAACAGCAAGCCCTTGGAGATCTTTCAGCAGAGTTTGGCACAAAGTTTCACAAAGCAAAAAGTCTTCTTGTAGTCTTTCCTTTTCCTCTCCTTCTGCAGCAAGGCACCAGACACAGGCAAGAGCCAGCACTCTTCCTTGTCCTTCCAGGTCCTTCTCGTCGGGCAGAGTTCCTTCTGTAGCACAAACAGGATCTAATTTACAAGGAGCAAGGCTCCTTCTTTTATACTGCATTTCTTTTGTTCTCGCAGGCCAGGGGGGCCTTTGCATAGCCACTTTCAGTCCTTGAGTACTCCGGTGGGTGTAATCCAGCTTCTGCTTTCAGTGTGAGGGGCAGGCGCATCAGACGCCCCACAGGAGGTGGAGCCAGCATTGTGCGGACAGGGGCAGCCAGAGTACCTTGTTGATGGGGCTTCGCCCTTCCTGGGCCAGGTGTCGGCTGAGTCATCAGTCGCTCCCCAGGAGGGTGGAGCCAGCATTGTGGTGGCAGAGCACAGCAAGATCCAGAGTCGAGAGCCACTCCTACCTCCCACTAAGGTGTAATCTGCGCATTCACCACCTGTCATCCCCCAGCCCTGTCACCCACACATCCCAGACAGTCGGATACACATACCAGCAGAGGCGGGCTGAAATGGTTAGGCAAGCAAATGCTTACTTTCTAAAAGTAGCATTTGCAAACACAGGATATTAAAATAAACTTTACTAAAAGAAGTATTTTATCATCCTGAGTTCAGGCATACTAAACATGACTCTCTACCATGCTCCCTGAGCCTGCTGGGATTATAGGGTGTAATAATTCCAGCAGCCCATTCTGGCCTAACGGGAGCAGGTAGCCTTCAATAGTGAAATATGAATTTAGTTGTGAGTCACTACTAGGACATGCCACACACATCAGGGCTTGTCCTACCTTACACTTACAATGCACCCTGCCCTCAGGCCTACCAGAGGGGTGACTAATATGAAGTCAAGGGAAGGTTTCGGGGCAGGCAAGTGGTTGCACTTGCCCAGCCAGCATGACAGTACGAGACTGCACGCGGGTTCTGCGGTGGCAGTCCCCAGACACCTCTTACGGCTGCTTCTGTGGGTGGCGCAACCAGCGCTGCAGGCCCACTAGCAGTATTGGCATTCACAAGCCCTGGCACTCCTAGTGTACTTTACTAGGGACTAACAGTAAATCCAATGAACCAATCATGGATACCAATCACATGTACAATTTACAGTAGGGAGCACTGGCACTGCGGCACGGGTCGGCCGTGGTGCAGTGCCCTGAGTATCGGAAAACCAGCAAAACATCGGAGGCACACCAGCAAAAAGTGGAAGGGAAACTCACGCCAAGGTGCCAGGTCTAACATGTGTCCCCTCCAGCTGAAATGTGGGGGGAACTACCCTTCCCCAGGGAGTTCCACATCACTAAGGCGGAAAAATCTGGACAGACCATCAGCATTGGCGTGATCTGTGCCAGGGCGGTGTTCCACCGTAAAGTCCATACTCTGTAGAGAAATGGACCACCTCAACAGTTTCGGGTTCTCACCCCTCATCTGCATCAACCATCTGAGGGGCCTGTGGTCCGTCTGAACTCGGAAGTGAGACCCAAACAAGTAGGGTCTTAGCTTCTTCAGCGCCCAGACCACAGCAAATGCTTCACGCTCTATTGCACTCCACCTACTTTCCCGTGGAAGTAACCTCCTACTGATGAAGGCTACGGGTTGGTCAAAGCCCTCCTCAGTCATCTGTGAAAGAACAGCCCCTACACCATGCTCTGAAGCGTCTGTTTGCACTATGAATTCCTTGGAGAAATCAGGAGCCAGGAGCACGGGCGCCGTGCACATGGCAGTCTTCAGGGTGTCAAAAGCCTTCTGACAGGTGTCAGTCCAAATCACATTCCTGGGCTGCTTCTTCGAAGTCAGCTCGGTCAAGGGGGTCACGATCGTGCCATAGCCCTTGACAAACCTCCTGTAATACCCAGTGAGCCCCAGGAAGGCTCTCACTGCAGTCTGGGTCTTGGGGGGTTCCCAAGCCAGGATGGTCTCGATTTTGGGTTGCAAGGGTGCTACCTTGCCACTCCCCACTTGGTGTCCCAAGTACACCACGGAACCCTGCCCAATCTGGCACTTGCTTGCCTTGATTGTGAGGCCTGCTCTGCGCAGGGCCATGAACACTTCCCAGAGGTGTCGCAGGTGTTCTGGCCAGGTGCCACTGAACACCGCGATGTCATCCAGGTAGGCGGCACTGAACTCATCCAGTACAGCCAACACCTGGTTGACCAATCTCTGAAAGGTGGCAGGGGCATTCTTCATTCCAAATGGCATAACCCGGAACTGGAAATGCCCATCTGGTGTAGAGAATGCTGACCTCTCCTTTGCCCCATCGGTCAAGGCGATCTGCCAGTACCCAGACGTCAAATCAAACGTACTGAGGAACCGGGCAGCCCCTAGCCGATCAATGAGCTCATCAGCTCGGGGGATGGGGTGCGCGTCAGTCTTCGTGACTGAATTGAGTCCTCTGTAGTCCACACAGAACCGGAGTTCGGGTGTGGCTCCCGGCGCAGCAGCCTTTGGGACCAAGACCACGGGGCTGGACCATGGACTGCTAGAAGACTCAACCACCCCAAGGGCAAGCATCTTGGAGACCTCCTCCTTGATGCAGGCCCGGACCCGGTCAGTCACTCTGTAAGCCTTATGCTTCACAGGTAAGCTGTCTCCAGTGTCCACATCATGGACGCACCAATCTGTGACACTCGGAACCAGGGAGAACAGATCCGGAAACTGCCCCAGCAACTGGCGGCAGTCTTCCTGTTGTTCGGGGGTCAGGGTGGGTGAGAGGTTAACTCCATCCACTGACCCGTCCTTCTCACAGGCCACTAAGAGGTCAGGAAGAGGCTCCGACTCCTCCTCCATTCCATCATCAGTTGCCAGCAACATGCCCACTTCGGACCTTCTTAAGTGGGGCTTGAGGCGGTTGACATGTAGGACCCTCAAAGGGTTCCTGGGCGTCTTCATGTCCACCAAGTATGTCACTGGGCTCTTGCGCTCCACAACCTCAAATGGGCATGTCCCCTTATCCTGAACGGCACAGGGTTCCACTGGGGCCAGGACATACACCTCTTGTCCAGACTGAAGCTCGACCAGAGTGGCATTCTGGCCGTACCACCGCTTCATCTCCTCTTGGCTTGCTTCCAGATTTGCCTCGGCAAGTTGTCTGAAGCGCCTGGTTTGGTTTCTGAAGGCCAGCATGTAGCTATATACATTCTGGAGAGGTTTCCAGGGAGATTGCTCCCAGCCTTCCTTTACCAAACTCAGTGGTCCTCTCACGGGGTGACCGTACAGCAGTTCAAAGGGACTGAACCCTAGGGACTTCTGTGGTACCTCGCGATATGCAAAGAGCAGGCATGGTAAGAGGACGTCCCACTTACGCCTCATTGGACCTTCCAGGCCCATGATCATGCCTTTCAGGGTTCGGTTGAATCTTTCAACCAACCCGTTTCCTCGGGGATGGTAAGGCGTGGTGAACTTGTAAGTGACACCACACTCTTGCCAAAGGGACTTCATATACTTGGATATGAAGTTGGTTCCCCTGTCGCTCACCACCTCTAGAGGGAATCCTACTTGTGAGAAAATTCCCATCAGTGCACGTCCCACCACGGGGGCCGTCACTGTCCTCAGAGGGATGGCTTCAGGGTACCGGGTGGCATGATCCACCAAGACCAGGATGAACCTGTTGCCCATGGCTGTCTTGGGGTCCAGAGGCCCAACAATATCAATACCCACTCGCTGGAATGGCGTACCGACCACAGGGAAGGGTTGGAGGGGAGCCTTGTTCCTTCCTCTGCTCTTCCCACTTGCCTAGCAAGTCGGACAGGTTCTACAATGAGCGTCTGAGCTCTTGTGCATTTGGGGCCAGTAAAAGTGGGTGACAAGCCTGTCATAGGTCTTGTCCATCCCCAAATGTCCTGCTAAAGGCACATCGTGAGCCAGACCCAGTAGGAAAGCTCTGAACTTCTGGGGTACCACCAGCACACGGGCTGACCCAGGTTCAGCAGCCCTAGGCTCTGAATGCAGGAGGTCGTTCTCCCAGTACACATAATGTGTTTTGGCCTGAACACCATTGGCCTGGTCTGCAGCCTGCTGCCGCATACCCACGAGAGAAGGGCATTCTTTCTGCTCCTTGCAGAATTCCTCCCTGGAGGGTCCTCCTTCTTGCTGCCAATGGGTCAGCTCAGGCAGGTCCCCCAGTTCGGCAATCTGTTCCCCTGTAGGCTCCAGGGCATCCCCCTCAGGGTCTGCTTCCTCCTGGACCGTGGGAACTTCAGGGGCCGGTTTCCCGCGCCCCCTGCGCCTTCTCCCTAAGGCCGGTTCCTGGGCCTCTCCTTCAGGCCCCAGGACCTCTTGATCACCCCTACTGGCTGCCATTGACCGGGTGGTCACGCACGCCCAGTCAGGCAGACCCACCATCCGCAGGTGAGTCGTCTTCTCCACCTTTTCCCAAGGGGAGTGCTCCAAGTCATTCCCTAGCAAACAGTCAACAGGCATGGTTTTCCTCACAAAGACCTGCAGAGTACCAGAGACCCCCCCCACTCGAAGGGAACTTGAGCCATCGGACACTGACTCTCTGAATTATCAGCATTGATAACCCTACAGTAGGCATGGGGTACAACCTGCTCTTGAGACACCAGGTGCTGCCTCACTGCAGTCACACTGGCTCCTGTGTCTCTAAGAGCCTCAGCTTCCTTACCATTGATGATCACCACCTGCCCATATTTCTTAGTGTTAGAGGGCAGGTAGTTTGTAGGGATCATCTCACTGTCTCCTAGTGAGACTAGGGTCATGTGAACGGGATCTCCACCCCCCGGGACCATCACTTCTTCTCCTAAGTGAACACTAGTCACTTGACAGGGCGGAGCACCAGTGGGTGCGGGTTTTCCAAACAGGCGACACTTGGGGTCACTGGATATGTGCCCCGGCTCACCACATTTGAAACAGTTGAAGGGCCCCTTTGGAACAGGTTTACCTGTCGGGGCCCCATTCTGCTTTGGGGGTGGGGGAGGCTGAGAACCTTTCTGCTGGTCCCCTTGGGGATTACTTTGGGGGCCTTTTTGGAACCCTTTCTGTTTTCCCTTGTCCCCCCCACTCTTCTGCTGGGGACCCTGCCCACTCTTGGCGGAGTCTCCCACTGGACCCTTGTGGACCCTGGTGCTGAGCCAGCGGTCCGCCTCCTCAGCAAGCTTCCTCGGGTTGGACAGCTTGCTATCGATCAGGTGTTGGCGTAACTTAGGAAAACAGTGATCAGACAAGTGCTCCCATGCAATTAAATCAAAGAGACCTTGAAAATCATTCACTTTGCTACCCTTCACCCAACCATCCAGTGCTCTGCAAAAATAAGTCACATACTCCACATACGTATTCCCAGGCCGCTTAGTACATCCCCTAAACCTCTGTCTATACATTTCAGGGGTAAGCCCGTACCTGTTCATTAAAGCTTCTTTCATGTGGGAATAGGACCTCTGGTTTTCAACGGGCAAATCTAGCAGGGTGTCTCGCCCTTCGCTAAGGAACCTTCCCCACAACCCCGCTCCCCAATCCTTGTCAGGGACCCGGTGGGAGGACATGGCTACCTCGTATGCCCTAAACCACTGTCCTATGTCATCCCCCTTAAAGAACTCTTTAACTACATCTTTGGGTATGTGCACTCTTGACTCTACCTGCACCAGTGTTGTGCTGCCACCAGAGGGAGGATGATCCAAGTTTCTCTCCTTTAGACTCATCTCCCTCATCTTCAATTCGTAATCCATTTGGTGCTTTTGCTCTTCCAGCGCCATTCTTTTGGTTTCAAGCTCCAGTTGGATTTTTAATTCTGCCAGCTTCCTTTCATGATCCCTCGTTTCTTTCCTGTCTGCCAGCTCCTCTGGCGACAGGCCTTTACCAAAGCTGTGCACGCTGTCTTGCCTTTCGAGATTCACTAGATCCACAGGTGCATTCTGCTCCTCAGTTGCATCTTGCTCCGCGAGGGCATCTTGATCCTCCGGGGCCTTTCTGGACTCTATCCAGGCTTTCAGGGCCTTGTAGAGCTCTGGCTTGTTCTTGCAACCGGCGTGCGGAACCTTGAGTTTCTTACAGAAAAACTTTAGTTCATTCTTTGAGTATTTGTCCAGCTTTGCGGCGTCCCACTCCACCTCCAACATCTCAGAGGTCGTGGACTCCGCTCCATCCAGGCTCTTCGTGCCCGGCATGGTTTCTTCGCTAGGGATCTTCTCTCGGCAAAATTACAACAAAACCTGTGGCCAAGTAACTGGACTGAAATCACTGTGCAATGGTCAGAAGTTAAGGTATAGACACTGCAAATGTAAATTCGAAAATACTCACCGCTGCGTCCAATGTAGGAAGGGGGAGGCTCTAGTTGGCGCAGTGTAGCACTAGCGACAAGCAGGGACTCTCTCTTCCTCGTCAGGGCTGAGGGTTACCTTCCAGACAACCTCTGCTTACCCTCTAGGTAGTGTGGCTTAAGCAGTCTTAGGCTAATCTTTGGGGCACATAGGGTTAAACATTTGCAATATCACACCATCACAACCAACCCACCACACAATGACACCAAACTGTATTTGTAAAAATATATGTCTTTATATAAATTTCAAGCAGGCTTGTAAATACAGTTGTCAAACTTTCAATAGCGGTTCCAGTTTACTTAAGTTCAGGTTGCCACAGTTATCTCTTAGCAATAAGCAATCTTTCGGGCCGTCTGCCCAGGTTCAACAAGGTTCAGTGTCTCGTAGCACCTCAGTGCGCTCTCTGCGTGGGCCTCGAGGGCCAGGAGCCGTGCGAGCCTCGGTTTCAGAGGCGGTTCGCGTTTGGGAGCAGATGGCGCGGTGCGAGCTCGAGTTGCAGGACGCTCGCACCGTGAGGATACCACACAGTACCTTTCAAATTCTTGTGGAGCGGGCGGCTTCCAGGGGAGCTGTCCCACGTCGCGTTGCTTTTCCGGGGTCGCTGTTCGCTGCGGCTCTCAGCCGGGCAGGTCACGGGTCATCCGGGGCGGCGGTGCTCTGTGGCGGCAGGGTCCTTTCCTCGTCGTTCGCTCCGACCCTGGAGGCGGCGGCTGTGTGGTGGCGGCACGTGGCAGTACGGTCCCCAAGTGCAGGACGTACCCAGCCAAAGTACCGGTTGCAGCTGTGCGCTCACAGCTGAGTTGTCGGGCAGACTACCGATCAGAGGGGGGTTATCACAGGACGGCTGTCCGTCTTCGCAGGTGGATTGACGGCTCGAAGCGCGGTCAATTCGGGAGCTTGGACCGGACGGGTCCTCCTTCACTTTGCTCTCGGGCTCCCGGTGCAGTTGCGGTCACGGTGCTCGGGCCAGCGGCGGCTGGACCTCACGTTGCTCTCGCTGTTGCTTTGGGCCCCGGTCACGGTGCTCGGGGGGATGTCGATGCCTTGGTTACGGGGAGCGTGGCAGGCTTGCCCAGCGCTCCAAGACCCCTCTGTCAGTACTGCAGCGATAAGCAGCACACACAGTCGCTTTCTTCAGGATGTGGCGCCCACTGGTCCTGGGGCGCTGGTCAGGGGGCAAGTTCAACAGCAAGCCCTTGGAGATCTTTCAGCAGAGTTTGGCACAAAGTTTCACAAAGCAAAAAGTCTTCTTGTAGTCTTTCCTTTTCCTCTCCTTCTGCAGCAAGGCACCAGACACAGGCAAGAGCCAGCACTCTTCCTTGTCCTTCCAGGTCCTTCTCGTCGGGCAGAGTTCCTTCTGTAGCACAAACAGGATCTAATTTACAAGGAGCAAGGCTCCTTCTTTTATACTGCATTTCTTTTGTTCTCGCAGGCCAGGGGGGCCTTTGCATAGCCACTTTCAGTCCTTGAGTACTCCGGTGGGTGTAATCCAGCTTCTGCTTTCAGTGTGAGGGGCAGGCGCATCAGACGCCCCACAGGAGGTGGAGCCAGCATTGTGCGGACAGGGGCAGCCAGAGTACCTTGTTGATGGGGCTTCGCCCTTCCTGGGCCAGGTGTCGGCTGAGTCATCAGTCGCTCCCCAGGAGGGTGGAGCCAGCATTGTGGTGGCAGAGCACAGCAAGATCCAGAGTCGAGAGCCACTCCTACCTCCCACTAAGGTGTAATCTGCGCATTCACCACCTGTCATCCCCCAGCCCTGTCACCCACACATCCCAGACAGTCGGATACACATACCAGCAGAGGCGGGCTGAAATGGTTAGGCAAGCAAATGCTTACTTTCTAAAAGTAGCATTTGCAAACACAGGATATTAAAATAAACTTTACTAAAAGAAGTATTTTATCATCCTGAGTTCAGGCATACTAAACATGACTCTCTACCATGCTCCCTGAGCCTGCTGGGATTATAGGGTGTAATAATTCCAGCAGCCCATTCTGGCCTAACGGGAGCAGGTAGCCTTCAATAGTGAAATATGAATTTAGTTGTGAGTCACTACTAGGACATGCCACACACATCAGGGCTTGTCCTACCTTACACTTACAATGCACCCTGCCCTCAGGCCTACCAGAGGGGTGACTAATATGAAGTCAAGGGAAGGTTTCGGGGCAGGCAAGTGGTTGCACTTGCCCAGCCAGCATGACAGTACGAGACTGCACGCGGGTTCTGCGGTGGCAGTCCCCAGACACCTCTTACGGCTGCTTCTGTGGGTGGCGCAACCAGCGCTGCAGGCCCACTAGCAGTATTGGCATTCACAAGCCCTGGCACTCCTAGTGTACTTTACTAGGGACTAACAGTAAATCCAATGAACCAATCATGGATACCAATCACATGTACAATTTACAGTAGGGAGCACTGGCACTGCGGCACGGGTCGGCCGTGGTGCAGTGCCCTGAGTATCGGAAAACCAGCAAAACATCGGAGGCACACCAGCAAAAAGTGGAAGGGAAACTCACGCCAAGGTGCCAGGTCTAACATGTGTCCCCTCCAGCTGAAATGTGGGGGGAACTACCCTTCCCCAGGGAGTTCCACATCACTAAGGCGGAAAAATCTGGACAGACCATCAGCATTGGCGTGATCTGTGCCAGGGCGGTGTTCCACCGTAAAGTCCATACTCTGTAGAGAAATGGACCACCTCAACAGTTTCGGGTTCTCACCCCTCATCTGCATCAACCATCTGAGGGGCCTGTGGTCCGTCTGAACTCGGAAGTGAGACCCAAACAAGTAGGGTCTTAGCTTCTTCAGCGCCCAGACCACAGCAAATGCTTCACGCTCTATTGCACTCCACCTACTTTCCCGTGGAAGTAACCTCCTACTGATGAAGGCTACGGGTTGGTCAAAGCCCTCCTCAGTCATCTGTGAAAGAACAGCCCCTACACCATGCTCTGAAGCGTCTGTTTGCACTATGAATTCCTTGGAGAAATCAGGAGCCAGGAGCACGGGCGCCGTGCACATGGCAGTCTTCAGGGTGTCAAAAGCCTTCTGACAGGTGTCAGTCCAAATCACATTCCTGGGCTGCTTCTTCGAAGTCAGCTCGGTCAAGGGGGTCACGATCGTGCCATAGCCCTTGACAAACCTCCTGTAATACCCAGTGAGCCCCAGGAAGGCTCTCACTGCAGTCTGGGTCTTGGGGGGTTCCCAAGCCAGGATGGTCTCGATTTTGGGTTGCAAGGGTGCTACCTTGCCACTCCCCACTTGGTGTCCCAAGTACACCACGGAACCCTGCCCAATCTGGCACTTGCTTGCCTTGATTGTGAGGCCTGCTCTGCGCAGGGCCATGAACACTTCCCAGAGGTGTCGCAGGTGTTCTGGCCAGGTGCCACTGAACACCGCGATGTCATCCAGGTAGGCGGCACTGAACTCATCCAGTCCAGCCAACACCTGGTTGACCAATCTCTGAAAGGTGGCAGGGGCATTCTTCATTCCAAATGGCATAACCCGGAACTGGAAATGCCCATCTGGTGTAGAGAATGCTGACCTCTCCTTTGCCCCATCGGTCAAGGCGATCTGCCAGTACCCAGACGTCAAATCAAACGTACTGAGGAACCGGGCAGCCCCTAGCCGATCAATGAGCTCATCAGCTCGGGGGATGGGGTGCGCGTCAGTCTTCGTGACTGAATTGAGTCCTCTGTAGTCCACACAGAACCGGAGTTCGGGTGTGGCTCCCGGCGCAGCAGCCTTTGGGACCAAGACCACGGGGCTGGACCATGGACTGCTAGAAGACTCAACCACCCCAAGGGCAAGCATCTTGGAGACCTCCTCCTTGATGCAGGCCCGGACCCGGTCAGTCACTCTGTAAGCCTTATGCTTCACAGGTAAGCTGTCTCCAGTGTCCACATCATGGACGCACCAATCTGTGACACTCGGAACCAGGGAGAACAGATCCGGAAACTGCCCCAGCAACTGGCGGCAGTCTTCCTGTTGTTCGGGGGTCAGGGTGGGTGAGAGGTTAACTCCATCCACTGACCCGTCCTTCTCACAGGCCACTAAGAGGTCAGGAAGAGGCTCCGACTCCTCCTCCATTCCATCATCAGTTGCCAGCAACATGCCCACTTCGGACCTTCTTAAGTGGGGCTTGAGGCGGTTGACATGTAGGACCCTCAAAGGGTTCCTGGGCGTCTTCATGTCCACCAAGTATGTCACTGGGCTCTTGCGCTCCACAACCTCAAATGGGCATGTCCCCTTATCCTGAACGGCACAGGGTTCCACTGGGGCCAGGACATACACCTCTTGTCCAGACTGAAGCTCGACCAGAGTGGCATTCTGGCCGTACCACCGCTTCATCTCCTCTTGGCTTGCTTCCAGATTTGCCTCGGCAAGTTGTCTGAAGCGCCTGGTTTGGTTTCTGAAGGCCAGCATGTAGCTATATACATTCTGGAGAGGTTTCCAGGGAGATTGCTCCCAGCCTTCCTTTACCAAACTCAGTGGTCCTCTCACGGGGTGACCGTACAGCAGTTCAAAGGGACTGAACCCTAGGGACTTCTGTGGTACCTCGCGATATGCAAAGAGCAGGCATGGTAAGAGGACGTCCCACTTACGCCTCATTGGACCTTCCAGGCCCATGATCATGCCTTTCAGGGTTCGGTTGAATCTTTCAACCAACCCGTTTCCTTGGGGATGGTAAGGCGTGGTGAACTTGTAAGTGACACCACACTCTTGCCAAAGGGACTTCATATACTTGGATATGAAGTTGGTTCCCCTGTCGCTCACCACCTCTAGAGGGAATCCTACTTGTGAGAAAATTCCCATCAGTGCACGTCCCACCACGGGGGCCGTCACTGTCCTCAGAGGGATGGCTTCAGGGTACCGGGTGGCATGATCCACCAAGACCAGGATGAACCTGTTGCCCATGGCTGTCTTGGGGTCCAGAGGCCCAACAATATCAATACCCACTCGCTGGAATGGCGTACCGACCACAGGGAAGGGTTGGAGGGGAGCCTTGTTCCTTCCTCTGCTCTTCCCACTTGCCTAGCAAGTCGGACAGGTTCTACAATGAGCGTCTGAGCTCTTGTGCATTTGGGGCCAGTAAAAGTGGGTGACAAGCCTGTCATAGGTCTTGTCCATCCCCAAATGTCCTGCTAAAGGCACATCGTGAGCCAGACCCAGTAGGAAAGCTCTGAACTTCTGGGGTACCACCAGCACACGGGCTGACCCAGGTTCAGCAGCCCTAGGCTCTGAATGCAGGAGGTCGTTCTCCCAGTACACATAATGTGTTTTGGCCTGAACACCATTGGCCTGGTCTGCAGCCTGCTGCCGCATACCCACGAGAGAAGGGCATTCTTTCTGCTCCTTGCAGAATTCCTCCCTGGAGGGTCCTCCTTCTTGCTGCCAATGGGTCAGCTCAGGCAGGTCCCCCAGTTCGGCAATCTGTTCCCCTGTAGGCTCCAGGGCATCCCCCTCAGGGTCTGCTTCCTCCTGGACCGTGGGAACTTCAGGGGCCGGTTTCCCGCGCCCCCTGCGCCTTCTCCCTAAGGCCGGTTCCTGGGCCTCTCCTTCAGGCCCCAGGACCTCTTGATCACCCCTACTGGCTGCCATTGACCGGGTGGTCACGCACGCCCAGTCAGGCAGACCCACCATCCGCAGGTGAGTCGTCTTCTCCACCTTTTCCCAAGGGGAGTGCTCCAAGTCATTCCCTAGCAAACAGTCAACAGGCATGGTTTTCCTCACAAAGACCTGCAGAGTACCAGAGACCCCCCCACTCGAAGGGAACTTGAGCCATCGGACACTGACTCTCTGAATTATCAGCATTGATAACCCTACAGTAGGCATGGGGTACAACCTGCTCTTGAGACACCAGGTGCTGCCTCACTGCAGTCACACTGGCTCCTGTGTCTCTAAGAGCCTCAGCTTCCTTACCATTGATGATCACCACCTGCCCATATTTCTTAGTGTTAGAGGGCAGGTAGTTTGTAGGGATCATCTCACTGTCTCCTAGTGAGACTAGGGCCATGTGAACGGGATCTCCACCCCCCGGGACCATCACTTCTTCTCCTAAGTGAACACTAGTCACTTGACAGGGCGGAGCACCAGTGGGTGCGGGTTTTCCAAACAGGCGACACTTGGGGTCACTGGATATGTGCCCCGGCTCACCACATTTGAAACAGTTGAAGGGCCCCTTTGGAACAGGTTTACCTGTCGGGGCCCCATTCTGCTTTGGGGGTTGGGGAGGCTGAGAACCTTTCTGCTGGTCCCCTTGGGGATTACTTTGGGGGCCTTTTTGGAACCCTTTCTGTTTTCCCTTGTCCCCCCCACTCTTCTGCTGGGGACCCTGCCCACTCTTGGCGGAGTCTCCCACTGGACCCTTGTGGACCCTGGTGCTGAGCCAGCGGTCCGCCTCCTCAGCAAGCTTCCTCGGGTTGGACAGCTTGCTATCGATCAGGTGTTGGCGTAACTCAGGAAAACAGTGATCAGACAAGTGCTCCCATGCAATTAAATCAAAGAGACCTTGAAAATCATTCACTTTGCTACCCTTCACCCAACCATCCAGTGCTCTGCAAAAATAAGTCACATACTCCACATACGTATTCCCAGGCCGCTTAGTACATCCCCTAAACCTCTGTCTATACATTTCAGGGGTAAGCCCGTACCTGTTCATTAAAGCTTCTTTCATGTGGGAATAGGACCTCTGGTTTTCAACGGGCAAATCTAGCAGGGTGTCTCGCCCTTCGCTAAGGAACCTTCCCCACAACCCCGCTCCCCAATCCTTGTCAGGGACCCGGTGGGAGGACATGGCTACCTCGTATGCCCTAAACCACTGTCCTATGTCATCCCCCTTAAAGAACTCTTTAACTACATCTTTGGGTATGTGCACTCTTGACTCTACCAGCACCGGTGTTGTGCTGCCACCAGAGGGAGGATGATCCAAGTTTCTCTCCTTTAGACTCATCTCCCTCATCTTCAATTCGTAATCCATTTGGTGCTTTCGCTCTTCCAGCGCCATTCTTTTGGTTTCAAGCTCCAGTTGGATTTTTAATTCTGCCAGCTTCCTTTCATGATCCCTCGTTTCTTTCCTGTCTGCCAGCTCCTCTGGCGACAGGCCTTTACCAAAGCTGTGCACGCTGTCTTGCCTTTCGAGATCCACTAGATCCACAGGTGCATTCTGCTCCTCAGTTGCATCTTGCTCCGCGAGGGCATCTTGATCCTCCGGGGCCTTTCTGGACTCTATCCAGGCTTTCAGGGCCTTGTAGAGCTCTGGCTTGTTCTTGCAACCGGCGTGCGGAACCTTGAGTTTCTTACAGAAAAACTTTAGTTCATTCTTTGAGTATTTGTCCAGCTTTGCGGCGTCCCACTCCACCTCCAACATCTCAGAGGTCGTGGACTCCGCTCCATCCAGGCTCTTCGTGCCCGGCATGGTTTCTTCGCTAGGGATCTTCTCTCGGCAAAATTACAACAAAACCTGTGGCCAAGTAACTGGACTGAAATCACTGTGCAATGGTCAGAAGTTAAGGTATAGACACTGCAAATGTAAATTCGAAAATCCTCACCGCTGCGTCCAATGTAGGAAGGGGGAGGCTCTAGTTGGCGCAGTGTAGCACTAGCGACAAGCAGGGACTCTCTCTTCCTCGTCAGGGCTGAGGGTTACCTTCCAGACAACCTCTGCTTACCCTCTAGGTAGTGTGGCTTAAGCAGTCTTAGGCTAATCTTTGGGGCACATAGGGTTAAACATTTGCAATATCACACCATCACAACCAACCCACCACACAATGACACCAAACTGTATTTGTAAAAATATATGTCTTTATATAAATTTCAAGCAGGCTTGTAAATACAGTTGTCAAACTTTCAATAGCGGTTCCAGTTTACTTAAGTTCAGGTTGCCACAGTTATCTCTTAGCAATAAGCAATCTTTCGGGCCGTCTGCCCAGGTTCAACAAGGTTCAGTGTCTCGTAGCACCTCAGTGCGCTCTCTGCGTGGGCCTCGAGGGCCAGGAGCCGTGCGAGCCTCGGTTTCAGAGGCGGTTCGCGTTTGGGAGCAGATGGCGCGGTGCGAGCTCGAGTTGCAGGACGCTCGCACCGTGAGGATACCACACAGTACCTTTCAAATTCTTGTGGAGCGGGCGGCTTCCAGGGGAGCTGTCCCACGTCGCGTTGCTTTTCCGGGGTCGCTGTTCGCTGCGGCTCTCAGCCGGGCAGGTCACGGGTCATCCGGGGCGGCGGTGCTCTGTGGCGGCAGGGTCCTTTCCTCGTCGTTCGCTCCGACCCTGGAGGCGGCGGCTGTGTGGTGGCAGCACGTGGCAGTACGGTCCCCAAGTGCAGGACGTACCCAGCCAAAGTACCGGTTGCAGCTGTGCGCTCACAGCTGAGTTGTCGGGCAGGCTACCGATCAGATGGGGGTTATCACAGGGCGGCTGTCCGTCTTCGCAGGTGGATTGACGGCTCGAAGCGCGGTCAATTCGGGAGCTTGGACCGGACGGGTCCTCCTTCACTTTGCTCTCGGGCTCCCGGTGCAGTTGCGGTCACGGTGCTCGGGCCAGCGGCGGCTGGACCTCACGTTGCTCTCGCTGTTGCTTTGGGCCCCGGTCACGGTGCTCGGGGGGATGTCGATGCCTTGGTTACGGGGAGCGTGGCAGGCTTGCCCAGCGCTCCCAGACCCCTCTGTCAGTACTGCAGCGATAAGCAGCACACACAGTCGCTTTCTTCAGGATGTAGCGCCCACTGGTCCTGGGGCGCTGGTCAGAGGGCAAGTTCAACAGCAAGCCCTTGGAGATCTTTCAGCAGAGTTTGGCACAAAGTTTCACAAAGCAAAAAGTCTTCTTGTAGTCTTTCCTTTTCCTCTCCTTCTGCAGCAAGGCACCAGACACAGGCAAGAGCCAGCACTCTTCCTTGTCCTTCCAGGTCCTTCTCGTCGGGCAGAGTTCCTTCTGTAGCACAAACAGGATCTAATTTACAAGGAGCAAGGCTCCTTCTTTTATACTGCATTTCTTTTGTTCTCGCAGGCCAGGGGGGCCTTTGCATAGCCACTTTCAGTCCTTGAGTACTCCGGTGGGTGTAATCCAGCTTCTGCTTTCAGTGTGAGGGGCAGGCGCATCAGACGCCCCACAGGAGGTGGAGCCAGCATTGTGCGGACAGGGGCAGCCAGAGTACCTTGTTGATGGGGCTTCGCCCTTCCTGGGCCAGGTGTCGGCTGAGTCATCAGTCGCTCCCCAGGAGGGTGGAGCCAGCATTGTGGTGGCAGAGCACAGCAAGATCCAGAGTCGAGAGCCACTCCTACCTCCCACTAAGGTGTAATCTGCGCATTCACCACCTGTCATCCCCCAGCCCTGTCACCCACACATCCCAGACAGTCGGATACACATACCAGCAGAGGCGGGCTGAAATGGTTAGGCAAGCAAATGCTAACTTTCTAAAAGTAGCATTTGCAAACACAGGATATTAAAATAAACTTTACTAAAAGAAGTATTTTATCATCCTGAGTTCAGGCATACTAAACATGACTCTCTACCATGCTCCCTGAGCCTGCTGGGATTATAGGGTGTAATAATTCCAGCAGCCCATTCTGGCCTAACGGGAGCAGGTAGCCTTCAATAGTGAAATACGAATTTAGTTGTAAGTCACTACTAGGACATGCCACACACATCAGGGCTTGTCCTACCTTACACTTACAATGCACCCTGCCCTCAGGCCTACCAGAGGGGTGACTAATATGAAGTCAAGGGAAGGTTTCGGGGCTGGCAAGTGGTTGCACTTGCCCAGCCAGCATGACAGTACGAGACTGCACGCGGGTTCTGCGGTGGCAGTCCCCAGACACCTCTTACGGCTGCTTCTGTGGGTGGCGCAACCAGCGCTGCAGGCCCACTAGCAGTATTGGCATTCACAAGCCCTGGCACTCCTAGTGCACTTTACTAGGGACTAACAGTAAATCCAATGAACCAATCATGGATACCAATCACATGTACAATTTACAGTAGGGAGCACTGGCACTGCGGCACGGGTCGGTCTTGGCGCAGTGCCCTGAGTATCGGAAAACCAGCAAAACATCGGAGGCACACCAGCAAAAAGTGGAAGGGAAACTCACGCCAAGGTGCCAGGTCTAACAGAGATAG